>NC_135571.1:15679720-15712220 GCF_964340395.1 Glandiceps talaboti
TGTGAAGGTGTTGGTTGTTATTGTGTGAGATATTGGGTGCGGACAAGTAGGTGTTGTTTCATGTTGGGCTTTGGTGTTCCGTCAGTTAACAGGTTTAGTTTAGGTGATAGATGCTCTATTGAAGTTGGACAAATAAAACTTATTCTTGTGTCGGCATTTAGATATCAACTCAGTTCTTTTGTTTAGTGTGGAGTTTTTGTCTGCTTTAATAATGGTTAGTTTTTCGGTTAAACACAGGTTGCATCGTTTTGTTTTATTGGTGTATGCTCAAGGGCTGTCTTGCTGATGGACCGGGATACGGAAAAAGGCTCCTTGTTTCTTTTCTGTTTCCAAATGTGTTTTGATAGTTCTGTGCTGTTTTCGTGTTTTTCATGTTTGAATGACTGTTTGTGGTTGGCATATCTCTGTTTGAAGTTGTCTGTTAGAACAACTTCAAACAGAGATATGCCAACCACATAATTATATATATATAGTTAAGAGATTAATTACTTATTGTATGTATCTGTAAACACTTTCAAATTTGTGTAAGTACCAAACAAACAAACAAATAAACAAACAAACAAACAAACAAACAAACAAACACAAATATAAAGCTGATAGGTTTACTTACTGTATGTATCTGTACACACTTTCAAATGTGTGTAAGTACCAAACACATGCTGCAAATCTTCTATCACTTTACTTTCATTTTTGTACTGGCAATAGACAATACAATATTACAAATGAAAAATTGACCCAAATCACACATCTGTGATGCAATCATTTTGTACTGGCAATAGACAATACAATATTACAAACAAGCCATTGAGAATGACACAGTCCCCGCTATGATTGGGTTTTAAGGAACTGGCAGTTTATGTTGTCATTTTCTTGATATCACTACTCTGATCATGCAACAACACTTGTGAAGCTAAATCAAACAGACTTAGATATGTTGTGTCTGCTCGTTGGACATGGAACAAGCCTACTTTTCAAGATGACATGATGGAATAAACCATTCAACAATAAAGGATGGGTCGGGTATGGGGGGGGGGGACCTGTTCAAGCATGTCTGAGTTATGGCTTTGGACATGGAAAATTTGCAAATAAAATGGCTGCCAGGCGGCCATATTGGATCGTATCACAACAACAATGAATATGCACATGTATGTCATAGAACACTGTCCTAATACCAACTTTGAATGAGATCTGTTAAAGCATGTCTGAGTTATGGCTTTAGACAGGGAAAATTTGCAAACAAAATGGCTGCTAGGCGGCCATATTGGATTGTATCATAAAACAAATTGACGTGCATATGTATGCCATTGTATGTTGCCCCTGTACCAAGTTTGAAGAAAATCAGTCCAGGCTGCATGCGGATGGATGGACGGATTGACGGACGGACGGACGGACGGATGGAAGGACGGACGGACGGACGGACGGACGGACGGACGGACGGACGGACACACGGACACACGGAACCCAATCCATAAGTCCCCGTCCCGGACTTCGTCCGGCAGGGACTAATTACAACACGTACAGTCATTGTAAATATTCACCATGGGAAAGGAGACGAAAAATAGTTGTTTCCACAACTAGTCGAGTCCGACCCCTTTTACAATGTTAAAGATTACTAAAACTCTGGGCCTGTTGATCATACGATATAAAGAGAAAGAGAATATACTATACATGGTTTTCAGAAACAGTTCGCAGTTCAAATACATGCGAAGAAATCAGCAAATAAACAAACAAATGAGAAAAAAGGGGGGGGAGAAAAGAATATACACGAAACTATACTAATGCAACATAAGCAAACTGTTGTCAAGTTGTGTATGACGGCTAGATATGCCTAGTCTTCTGAATGTAGATATTTTTTGAACTCCCATTTAAAATGACACCTGCTATTTACATTACGAATATTGATAGGAATGCTATTCCAAAGCTTAGCCCCAGCAAATGTGACGGTGAGCTGCCCGCTCCTATGGTTTGCTATCGGGATAGAAAGATCGTTTCTGGTGCTCTGGCGCGTAAGAAAAGGACGATTGATTGGAGTGAAGAAGTCCCGAAATGTGTCTGGTACTCTGGCATGCAAAACGTCATGTACAAATATTGCAAGTTGAAGTTTATGTTGTTTGTAGATGTCGAGAATATTTAACCTTTGGAATAATGGTGTAGAATGAGAGCACCAGTGACTATTTGTTACGACACGCACTATACGCTTTTGAATTAGAAATATGTCCTTGAGGTATGTGGCACATGTGTTGCCCCACACTTCAAGGCCATCGCTAATATGCGGTAAAACAAATACATTATATAACAGTAGTCAGTACCAGTACATATTCAGGAACGATGTCACGCAGTTTGTAAAACACACCTGTCATTCTACTTATTTTCTTTTTGACCTCTGCTACATGCTGCTTCCAAGACAAGGAATTGTCAATGGCAACCCCGACAAAGGGACAACTTTGAACTTCTTCTAAAGAGTCTCCCTTCAGTTCAAGAGCACCTGTCATTGACATACTTTTTCTAAGACTTCCTATTATAATTTGTCAACTTTCAAGGTAAAAAATTAAATCAAGTGATTGTAGGAGTGCGAATTTGACATTTAATTCTGAATACTATGTCAGATTTCCCATAGAAAAACAATGGCCGTGTTCTTTATGACAACTGAACTTTGCTCATATTCAACTTTTTCAAATGCACACCAAATTTCTGAAAATTCATAGAGACCAAAGGGGTTTTGTAAAAATCTCTTGGTTTTAGATTTGTCATTTTTTAAATTCTTTTCTGGAAAATGATGTGCTTATGCTATGTTGTTAAAACTCATTAAGACCAGATTTAAACTCAGGGCTCGAAATTCGCGGTAGTCCCGCATCCACAGACTACCAATGTTTGTCTCTGGGCTACCAAATTATGTGAGTGGTAGCCCAATTGGGCTACTAAGTTTTGAATGAAACTGTGACACCCTGACTCCGACACCTTCCCGGGTCAGGGGCCTCCGAGGTCGCAGTCCTGTGGGACGTGTTCTCGCCAAAATTAGCGTCAAAATCTGTGCGTCTTTTCCAAATTTGCATCCACACTACATGTATATCAAATGTACACGAAATACATGTACACTGTACACGTCATTCTTCCGTTCATCGTATACACAGCTTGTACTTCCAAAATGTCACAACAAAACATTTATATGCAACAATATTCTGTATAGCGATTTAATGTTATCTTTCTGTACTTTCAATTTCCCATGGTAATCACTCTCTGGAAATATGCTCTTCGGCCCGGGCCCTTTCGGCTCTTCTCGGAGTCGGAGTACAGTACACTCTCGGTACAGCACTGCAGTAACTAAATTCCATCACATGAATGACAGCTTTAACTTTCAACTTGACAGAGACACAGTTGTAATGGTGTTTGATAAAATTTTATTCTAATGAGAACTGTTAACTTGGTATACACCTACAGATTCGTTTATTCTTGAACGATGCCTAAAACATTCCGTGTGTAAACCACGCTCACGCAACCCCTGAGAGCATGCAGTGGTGAATGGTAAATTCACGTAATGCATTCGATCTAGTAGTAGTAGCAAAGTTCAAAAGAAAGTTGAAGTTTTAGTGAGAATGAAATGGTGACATGATGATTTGAATTTATATGAGTGAAGTTTTCAGCATGGACTGTCTGCTGATGTGGTCTTAGACTCTGTTTGATTATCCCTTCGCCCATGAATGGAAGGGGCTTTGCCGTAATGGCCGTCATGTATTGATACAAATCCTGTCTAACCCGTCTGTTAATAAGTAACCAATCACGTGGATAAATAATGATAACAGCACATAGTTTCTAAACTACCCAAGACGTAGTCTCCACATCAGGAAATGGCCATGGGGCTTATGAAACTGTTTAAACGTTTTCCATACGTTGAATCATATTCAAATTTTACAGGTCTCACTGCACCAAGAGATTTAGATAATAGTTACAAGTACGAACTGCGACTACATGGTTTTTCTTCATTGCAATGATAACCGTACGTTGTAACAGTAAGCCTCATACGGGGTCCCTCTTTATGACACGTCCCCAGAGACACATACATGCAAAAAATTGCGTTCCCAATGTCAAATATGGCATGAAATACACACAAATAACGTGTTAACGTGACTCTTAAGTTATTCAATCAATCATCGAATTCAATACATCATATAGTTACATATATACACAGACACCATTAATTTAGGAATGCATGGATATGGGCTACCAGTCATTGCTCCTGGGCTACCAATTTTTAAAGATGGTAGCCCACCTGGGCTACCAAGAAAAAAAACGAATTTCGAGCCCTGAAACTGAATGCCTCCCGTAAGGGAATCACTAATTATGCAAATAACTCATTAAACTAAAAAAACTATGGTAACAGGCTTTGTTTTTTGGACAAGCGTGCTTTCTTAGGTTAATGTATGTAAGAGTGTATGATACTGCTTAATTACTGAATATCGTTCATTATTCAAAATACTCATTAAAGGAAAAAGTTGTAGCAACAAACTTCATAGGACAGGTGCGTATTATTATGGTTGATGTACGTATCATATTATACAAACTTTGAAGCTTGCATTTTTAAGATACAACCTAGTTACCTAAAATCATTAATTATGCAAATTTTTCATTAAAACTAAGCTATATGAAAGATTTTATAGGACATATGTTATGGTTAACGTATGTACTAAATTGTATTGAAATTGAAGTATGCAGTCTTAAGCTATAGCCTAATTACCGAAACTCATTAATTATGCAAATTATTCATTAACACTGTAAGGTACATCAACTAACTTTATAGGACATATACAAATTGTTATGGTTAATGTATGTACTGAATTGTATTGAAATTGAAGAATGCAGTCGTAAGATATAGCCTAATTAGGGAGTGTACATTTTTAATTTCCAGGGGGAGGCCGGAGGATTTCTAATGAAGCAAGGGATTTTTATTGTTGGCCCCCCCTACAAAAACTGGTATAAATTATCTGGCCCCCCCTAAGACTTTTTGTTTTTATTTCATGGCCCCCCCTGAAACCACTAACAAAAATACGCACAGATGAAACACAGATACAGCAACACATAGATTTGCCAGCAGTTGCTACATGTATTAACTTATTCCATATTTATACTTACTTCAGAATTGAACCAGTGCACAAAGTTGTTGAATCATGGACACTCATAAAATCACAAATAAAGACTATTATTAGTTAAATTGGCTGACAGGATGTCTACTTACAACTGAGGGGTGACAATAGACTACTGGTCTGGCTACACTTTTTCTTGGATTTTTAGCCCATCACTGACATAAATAAATTAGCAAATAAATGAACAAATATATATATATATTACTTATTTATCACAGGTTTGGAAAAAATAGTGCAAAATTGCACCATGAGGAAACTTTTTTCCATGTGAACATATTCAAATTTTAGGATTAATTTGCAGTGGTTGGTCACACAATCATTTATTATTAATTTAAACACTTCATAAATTACACATTTTAGAAACATTTTTAATTGCAGTGCAAATGGAAAACATGTTATTTAAGATTGAAATACATATTAAGACCCTTCCTATATTATAGTATTCATATTATCTCTACGCAAAATATAAAACACTTCTGGACTATATTTCAAGAGACTTTAGTAAACTGATGCGCTGAGGGGGGGGGGGGGGCAGTACATGTATCACTTCAAAGGGTTGAATAATATTTTTATGAATGCATGGCTTGTTATGAATACATTCCTCACCCAGCACCTGTGAATAATTTTGTGTTTAATTCAAACTCACAAAAGCTATCATATAATACTTGAACCCTACCATGGTGATAGAATGAAAATTTATTGAAACCCATTACAATATTGGTGAGCTCTATATGGAATTTATTAGGGATTCATGTATACAAAATGGCTCAAAGTGCAGTTACTGTTCCACTACAGATTGGGTATCGCCATCTATGAACAGAATACCACATCCTATGCCAGATATGCACAACCCAGGTCATTATATGGATGTGTTTGAAACACCAAACACAAATCGAACTGTTGATGACTACCACAACCACATGCTAACTTAAAAAAGCTCTATGTTTCAAAACAATTAAATGATGAAGTTGCTATTTCTCGTTTTGCTGAGAAATATATTGTCAGTGTGAACAGTGTTAAAAACTACATTGAACTTTTGAGAAATTTGGAGAGGATGAAAAACATTAGATCCAGACATCGGTTAGAGGTACAGAAGAAAAGAGAAAACAAGAATTATAATGACTATGACAGGTTGCAGTTATTCATAAGTGGAACTCTAGAAAAACTGAACGTAAAAGAGCTACATAAATATCTAGACAAGCATAAATTGCCAAAATATAGAAAATTAAAAGGAGAAAAAGTACTAGACATAATATCAACGCACATACTTGGAACACCTGAATTTAGGTCAAGAAAAGTGACTGCAAATGAACTTCAAACTACAACTACAGACATCTGATCAGTGATACAAACAGTAGTGACTCTGAAAGTGAAAATGCTATAATAGGTGTTATAGACAGTGATGATTGTTTTTCTGATAACTCTGAAACTTCAAGCACGGCTGATATCTCAGTGATTGTGATGAAACAAGTCCTACACAATTTCATGGGAAAGTTACCTTGAGAAGTGGCAGAGTCGCCGGTCAATTTTTGTTTCACTGAATACAAATATTGTGATTTAATAGGTTTGTGCACTGTTTTATCATCAATCCATGTTAAATGCTACTTCTGTAGGACATTGTGCACAGTCAAGTGTTGGGTTTTGCCTATATTTTATTTTATATACATATCTGGCACTTGTCCATCCTGACATTCAGGTTTAGGTTGTTGTTTTTTGTGGCCCCCCCTAACAAATAGTGAAATTTTTGTTTAGCCCCCCCTAATTTTTCTTGAGAAAAATTGGTGGCCCCCCCTGAAAATCCTCCGCCCCCCCCCCCCCTGGAAGTTAAAACTGTACACTCCCTTACCAAGAATCATTAATTATGCAAAATTCATTAACACTGAAAGGTACACCAACAAGCTTTTACAGGACATATGCAATTGTTATGGTTAACGTGTGTACTGAATTATGTTGAATTGAAAGTATGTATTCTCAAGATATAGCCTAATTACCAAAAATAATTAATTATGCAAATTATTCATTAACGCTATAAGATACATCAACGAATTTTATAGGACAAATGTATGTTGTTATGTTTAACGAATAACAAAATAATATTGAAATTGAAGTATGCAGTCTTAAAGTGGCCATATGGATGAGTCCATGTTCACATCTCAATAAACGGCAAAACATTAAACAATGTGTAAATGCTTTCTTGAAATCTACGAACAGGATAGCTCCTGGTAGCTTTTCATTTTCCAAATATTCTATAATGTCAGATACAAGTCTTATATTATTCATAATACTCCTACCCTTTATAAAAGCTGTCTGATCCTCATGTATTATCGATGGAAGTACCTTAGCAATACGAGAGGCCATACATCTGCTTGCTGCTTTGTAGTCTGAATTTAGTAAAGAAATAGGGCGCCAATTTTGAATATTTAGCAAGTCTTTGCCTGGTTTAGGAAGGAGGGTAATAACTGCCTGCCTTTGGGTATTGGATAACTCCTCAATATCGTAAGCAAAATTTAGACTATCAACTAATGGGGTCCCAATTCTATCCCAAAAAGCCAAATAAAATTCAGGCGGCAAGCCATCACTGCCGGGCGTTTTGTTTTTAGGGGATGATTTCAATGCATTTAGTATTTCCTCGTTACTCAACTTCCCTTCACAAATTTCTGACTCAAATGTCGACAGATTGGGTATATTTGTTGGATCAAAAAAGGCATGGAAATCATTAGTTTCAACATTTAGATTTGTTGATTTGTATAACTGTTCATAAAATTGTTTCAGTTCAGACAGTATTTCATGGTGGTCAAGTATTTCTTTATCTTCTACTACTAATTTATTTATGGTTTTCTTATTAAAGTTTCGCTTCTCTAAATTAAAGTAATATTTGCTGCTTTTTTCACCATATTGGTACCATCGTACTCTTGACCTTACAGCTGCCCCTTGCACCTTATTCGTGGTTATATTTTCTAATTCGTGTTTAGTTTTCTCATATTCGGCTAAGATCTCCTCATTCATAGATTCATCTATCTGTTCTTCTAATTTATCAAGGCGTCTTTGCAATTGTTTTTTTTTCATCCCTCCTTTTCTTTTCTTTATTTTTACTAAATATAACTGATTTCTCTCGAATTTTATATTTCAGATATTCGAAAGTAATTTGGGGGTTGTAGCTTTGTATAAGACATTCCTCTATAGTTTCTTCGATGTTGGAATTCATCATTCGCATATAATCATTATCATTAAGTAGGCTTATATTAAATTTCCAAAACCCGGGACCCTTCTTTTTTGTGTTAGGAACATTAAAGTACAGAGTTATTGCACTATGGTCTGTTTTTACACTTCCAATAATCTCTGCCTTTTTCATTTCTCTCACTATACAATTTGACACTAAATAATAATCTAACCTTGAGTAGCTTTCCTTCCTTCGCCATGTATACCTATTGATTCCTGGGTTCAAAATTCTGTAAATATCTTTGAGTTGAAAAAAATCCATCAACTGATGAAGTACATCTCTAGATCTACTCTTATTTTCCTTCACGGATCATTTCCTATCGATGTATTTAGTTTAAACTTTATGCTAAAAAAAACCTGTGAATTAATGGTCTAAAGTGGGATATTGACTTTTGGTCAAAGTGAGTCTAAAATTGGGCCTATGACGACACACCCCTATCAGAGATGGCCACTGGTTCTGCCCCGGGAGAAATATTGGTAAAAGTCAAACTAGTCGTAAACATGTGAAGTCACAGTCAGTTACACTGGCATATAGAAATAAATAAAGTAGGTTCGAACAAACTCTATAGATATATTCCTGGCGATATTTCACACTGATCTATGTTTTGTCATTGCATAGAACTACTAATAGCATATACGAATATTTAGACTTTTGGTGACAGGGCGCACTCCACAGTATAATGGCATACGTTCGATTTGAAGTATTAAAAGTTCAATTATTTAAGTGTGAAGTGTGCATAATTAGTAAGAAATAAAATAATACATATTTATATTCATATACAGAGGAGTAACCAAACTCTAAACTGTTACAACTTGACCTTGAATGAGAAATGTCGCAAAATTAATTGAGTATTAAAACTTCAACTTCAGTGATATTCAACTAAAGTTCTCCCACACATTTTCATTATGATATAATATTACACCCCTTAACTTTTTCATTTTCCTGACATGCAATTTTGAAATTACTTTTATTATAGTTTAGACTCTCACAAATTGAATGCAGTATGTACAGATAAAACTGTGAAAGTGCGCCCTCAAACGTCCGCCAGCATAGCAAATATGAGCAGGCATAGCAAATATATGCTCAAACGGATACATTTTATTGACAATAGGACCAACAGGCACCATTCCTCTAAATTGTCTCTCACACAATGCTTTATTATTATATATTATTTTAACCTGTCCACTTGTAATAATAATAATAATAATAATAATAATAATAATAATAAAAATACCGCCAATGGTGTTGTAGCACAACTGTACAGTTTTTAAAAATGCTAACATGCTAACAATAAGTGTTCATTGGGTGAATGACTATCCAGTTGCCTATCCAACCATGTTGCTATATTTACGATATATGCTATCATTTGGCTGTTGCTATGGGCATGGTCATGTTGTTAGATATATTCGCATACATTTTTGTATGTTTTTGTTCACTTGTGGATGAATTCCTGATATTATCTTTGCAATATATGTGATCATTTGGCTGTTGCCATGGGCGTGGTCTTGTTGCTAGGCATATTTACATACATTTTTTGAATGTTTATTCATTTGTCTTTCTATTCCTGTTGCTATCTTTGCAATATATGTGATTATTTGACTGTTGCTATGGGCGTGGTCTTGTTGCTAGGCAAATTTACATACATTTTTTGAATTTTTAATCAATTGTCTATTAATCCCTGTTGTTATCTTCGCAATATATGTGATTATTTGGCTGTTGTTATGGGCGTGGTCTTGTTACTAGGCAGATTTGCATACATTTTTTTGAATGTTTATTCATTTGTCTTTCTATTCCTGTTGTCATCTTTGCAATATGTGTGATTATTTGGCTGTTGCTATGGGCGTGGTCTTGTTGTTAGGCAAATTTACATACATTTTTTGAATGTTTATTCAATTGTTTATCAATCTTTGTGAAATACATGACCGTTTGGCTGTTGGTATGGGCGTGGTCATGGTTGCTAGGGTATTTGCATACATTTTTTGAATGTTTACTCATTTGCCTACCAGATGAGGTTGTTATTTGACCAAAATACACTGCCATTTGGTTGTTGCTAAGGGCGTGGTCATGGTCGCTAGGGCCAATTTTGTCAAAATGTTTTGAAGAAAATGTGCAGAATAACACTTTCTGAAACATCTCACCAAGTTTCAGACTCAGTGACCAAGTACTTTTTGAGATATAAGTTTTTAACCAAAAATGAACATTTTTACACCTAATTTGCATATCACTCATGGAATCATTGTATGCTTAATATTTCTTCATCCATACATCCCTAGATGCATCCCCATTAAATTTCAGCCCAATCTGCTCAGTAGTTTTGGAATTATAGATTTCCAACCAAAAAGACACATTTTTAGCCCTAATTTGCATATCACTGATGGAATCATCATGTCATGAACGAATCTTACTTTCTACCCCGTTAAGAATGTTCGCACCAAATTTCACACCAATCTGCCCAGTAGTTTCTGAGTTTAAGTTTTTTGACCAAAAATCACATTTTTTGACCCAAATCACACATCTGTGATGCGATCATTTTGATTTGAACAATTTCCCAACTAGACACCCAAGGTAATGGACCCACCAAATATCATGGCGATCGGTTCAGCGGTTTTTGACTTTAAGTTGTTTACACACACACACACATCCACAAACACACGCACGCACGCACACACACACACACAGATAGACAGACAGACAGACGCCGGGCGATCCCTATAGCACTACTGAACCTCAGTTCAGTTGTGCTAATAATAATAATAATAGAAATTTATATAACAGCTAATATCCACAGAGACAGTGATCAGCACGCCACTTAAAATACAAAACACTCATAAAAAGTACAAAATCTAAAACGGTGACATCTAAAAGAAGGCAAGATTAAAAAGATGTGTTTTCAGCATACGTTTAAAAACATTAAAATTATTACAATGACGGATTTGGAGAGGGACAGCATTCCATAAAACTGGTGAAGCAACACTGAAAGCCCTGTCACCATGTTTTTTTTATCCGGGTTGTAACGGTACTAAGTTTACAAGCGACCTATCGGTCAGAATAGCTCCGCTGTTTTTTTTTTACTTTAATTTTTTATTTTGGTGACATGTAGAAGTAGTTCAGGTCTTCAGCTCTTCACTATGCAGTTTTGTTTTAGCGATGCAATAAAGTGGTTAGTGGTTTCATATGATGTCTCACTATAAAACACATTTTACACAGAAGTTGGTAATGTATTGTACTTTTATACCATAGTCACCATTTTATAACAATAATCTACTGTTATGAAAAATTGCACAAAATCTCAGAAAAAAATGACTGGGAAATGCACACAAGAAAAAGAAAAAAAGAGGATTTTGAGGTTGGCTATAAATAATTCCAGTGTCTTACAGCTGTAACCCTGGAAAATTTTAATGATGAATGAAATAAACTAGGGATCTAAAATAATTTTGAGGCAATTTGAATTTGAATTTTCTAACAAATTTACAAAGTCAACAACATTCAACTTGTACTAGTTGTGGTAGATATATATAGGGAAGAAATGTATTAATCGCCATCTTAGTTTCCGTACGACGACAATCTCAAGTACCCGGAAGAGAGTCATTCTCAGCCATACGTTACAGTGGTAACACTCGTTCATGTTCGGTTACCTTTCACAAAGAAAACACAACGAAATGGTTGAAATGATCTTTTTTTAATTTCTTTTCATCACAACAACAAAATCTGTGTGATCAAAAGTGTTGTAAACTAAACCAGAAAGAATTATCGGACTGGCTAAACTTCCCGATGAACTGGAAGGTCCTACTACCTTCCAAGTAAGCCTCGATAGTACTATAGTACGTGAGAAAATCGTCTCAAACTAGCGATACAACTTTCAAAATATAACTTGACATGTCTTCATTTGTTAGAGTTATACAATTCATCAAGACGGGTTTTCACTCGAAAACAACAATTCTGTGAATAATGACACTCTGAACGCAGCGATTTCTCGGACGATGTTACCACTGTAACGTATGGCTGACAACGACTTGCTTCCGGGTTAGTCCCTCGTGCATACGGGTGGATTGTCGGCGATTAATACATACATGTACATCGTCTGATATTTTAATTCACAGTGTTTCTTGTGACCGGCGCCTGTCAGCAGACTCTGCCATTTTTTTCATCATTCCATTGTATTTAAACCTTGTACTTGACATTTCGCAATATTTATAATTCTCAACAAAATACCTCAACATGCCTCACTTCGCTCGTACTCAAAGCAGCCCCGCGCGTAGTCCTGCTTGCATACGGAGGAATTCGGGACTCGATTCTGACAATTGTCCCTCCCCTCCGGTGTTTAGAGTCAAGTCAGTAATATAGACTCGTGCACCCGAGGACTACCCCGCGCGGTATGATCACTGACACTGATGACATGATGAGAGAGAACCTTTACATGGATTTACATGTAAAACGGGGAAAGATACGCAAAACATAATGCAAAGTCTGAAGCCAAATTAAAGTTGTAATTATTTTAATTATTTTTACTTGCCAAATATTTGCATTTTGGAAAGGCAAGACACGTTCATGTCGTTTAACTTTACATGTGAACTGTCGGCCATATTTAAACTTCAACCGCATGCCTGGCATGCCCTTCCTTACGCAAGTTGTCTGAATTCTGGTTCACTGTCATTCCAAATTGCACGAAGATATAGAATTAACCACAAGTTACATGTTATCTGAAAACATCACACTTTTATAGTGGGTCTGAAGTGTGATTTTAGTGAGTACCAAGAACGTCCTGTGTTGATACTCAAGATACTTGCTGTGGAAAATCGCTCGGTCGAATGAGGTCACCTTCAGCTTCTGGTCGAATCAGGATAGAGTATGCAAATGAGGATGTTGCGGACTGGCTGATTATGTAGAAGGGTGCAGAATTGGATTTGAAGTTTACAACCCTGTTTCGAACAAACGCTTGTCATTTGGGCGCCCAATGCGTAGAATTATGACTATAGCACATATTACATTGCTTGTTTGACGTCAATAGTGTCTTTTGAAAAGTGGCAGTTTACTTAAAGTCTCGTCGACTGATTTCCAATATGGCGTCGGTCATTATGCTCATTAACATATTCATTTTTTTTTCAAATTACAAAAAAAAATCATAAAAAATAAAAATGAGGATGTGCTGACTTGAAATTAACAAATCTGAGTAAGCTACCCCCTGCGCATCAACACGCCAGATATCAAAGCAATCTAATAAAAGGTTTTCAAGGAGTTGATGAAAATGACATTTTATGAAAAAAAATCATAAAAAATTGAAAATGGCACAGATCAACTTGGCATGAACAAATCTGAATAGCCTCCCCCCAGGGAACATGCACACCAAATATCGAAGAATTCCGACTGTCACTTTCGGAATAGATAGTAAAAATATAAAAGTTTGACGGACACCTATGATTCACTCTACTCTCTATACCTCAATACCCACCTATACCTAAAGCTACGCTTTCAGCTTTCGCTGACAGCGGAGCTAAAAATGGTCAGCAGAACGTAGACTCTGCCCCGGGACATAGAGACTGACTAACTCACTAAGATATGGAGGACCTGAACCATGAAGACATTTAAAAGTGATGACTAAGATTTTATAAATAATGCGTTGACGTACTGGCAACCAATGTAATTCACAAGAGCAATACAGCGAATATGAAACAAGGAAGAATGACAAATCTGACTAACATCAGGCTTCATTGTGAGATAAGAGTCAAGGATAGCTCCAAGGCTCTTTGCCTGACACTTGGCAGAAATCAATACGTCACTAATATGAATATTTTGTGTGCCATTGTAAGCAGGGTCATAATTTCCAGAAAAAATAACACATTCTGTTTTATTATCATTAAGGCAAAGGAAATTTTAAGACATTCAAGCTCTTTGTTCATACAGGAAACCCAGACATGAAATTCCCTCTGTCGGACCTCAGACCACTAAAAAGACATTTTGAGGCCGCACACACTACTTGAAATGCGTCAAATTTTTCCAAATTTTCTGACGTTGATTGACGTTCTAGGCGGTTCAGGGTCACCTGTTTGCTTGTACTAAAAGGTACGTATATTGAACTATATATTTATGAATTTTTGTCTAGTTTTGATTTAAATAATTTGAGAAAGCAAATGAATTTGAGAGCCATGAAAATTCACTTCAGGGTGACATGCCTCGTGAAATTCTTGAACTGACTGTTAACAAGGATTTCACCATAAACGAGTTGGATAGAATCAAAATATTGACCTGTATCATGCTTACTATGAAGTATGTAAACTTTCCTGTGCATACTAGCAATGTTACGAAGGTTTGAATTTTGTTTATTTTTTGCATCGGAGATGCCATTTTCAATTGAAAATATGGCGGGAACATCCAGTGTGTACTATATACTGTGAAATAATAACGAACGCCAACCAGCTTTTCCATATTCAGCATAGTCAACAACTGACCTTAAACAAACTTTTCGTCAACTAATCTTTACCTAGTGCTTCAAAAATCATAAATGTAAGGCCAAAATATTTGCATAACTCATAAATTGTTCAGTTGTGTTTAATAATTTGACCTGATCCCATCGTGTCACCTCACATGCTATATTATTTTTTGATTTGTCGCAAGACTACAATGCACTATAATCAACTGTGATGTATACAGCTTCCTTATACATGTAATAATAGGCTTTCACTTCCAACTGGAAATTGTGGAATTTGAAGTTAGGAATTCTACAAGATGAATAAAATCTGTTCTGTGTGGACTTCTATTTGTCATTTGAGACATAGCGGTGTGGGTGTCAACTTAGTTTTATTTTCCTGTCTTCATAAGTTAATCTTTCGCACTTACATTGGTCTGAAATTACACAGTTACATCTCTTATATGACGGTACATTGACTTAGTAGGTTTATTGGCTTAGTAGGTTTATTGGCTTACACGGTACATTGACTTAGTAGGTTTATTGACTTAGTAGGTTTATTGGCTTAGTAGGTTTATTGGCTTACTAGGTACATTGGCTTAGTAGGTTTATTGACTTAGTAGGTTTATTGGCTTAGTAGGTTTATTGGCTTACTAGGTACATTGACTTAGTAGGTTTATTGACTTAGTAGGTTTATTGGCTTAGTAGGTTTATTGGCTTAGTAGGTTTATTGGCTTACTAGGTATATTAGCTTAGTAGGTTTATTGGCTTAGTAGGTTTATTGGCTTAGTAGGTACATTGACTTAGTAGGTTTATTGGCTTAGTAGGTTTATTGGCTTAGTAGGTTTATTGGCTTACTAGGTATATTAGCTTAGTAGGTTTATTGGCTTAGTAGGTTTATTGGCTTAGGTTTATTGGCTTACTAGGTACATTGGCTTAGTAGGTTTATTGGCTTAGTAGGTTTATTGGCTTAGTAGGTTTATTGACTTAGTAGGTTTATTGGCTTACTAGGTACATTGACTTAGTAGGTTTATTGGCTTAGTAGGTTTATTGGCTTAGTAGGTTTATTGGCTTAGTAGGTTTATTGGCTTAGTAGGTTTATTGGCTTACTAGGTACATTGGCTTAGTAGGTTTATTGGCTTAGTAGGTTTATTGACTTAGTAGGTTTATTGGCTTAGTAGGTTTATTGACTTAGTAGGTTTATTGGCTTAGTAGGTATATTGGCTTAGTAGGTTTATTGACTTAGTAGGTTTATTGACTTAGTAGGTTTATTGGCTTAGTAGGTTTATTGACTTACTAGGTATATTGGCTTAGTAGGTTTATTGACTTACTAGGTATATTGGCTTAGTAGGTTTATTGACTTAGTAGGTATATTGACTTACTAGGTTTATTGGCTTAGTAGGTTTATTGACTTACGAGGTACATTGGCTTAGTAGGTTTATTGGCTTACTAGGTTTATTGGCTTAGTAGGTTTATTGACTTACTAGGTTTATTGGCTTAGTAGGTTTATTGGCTTAGTAGGTTTATTGACTTAGTAGGTTTATTGGCTTAGTAGGTTTATTGTCTTACTAGGTATATTGGCTTAGTAGGTTTATTGACTTAGTAGGTTTATTGACTTAGTAGGTTTATTGGCTTAGTAGGTTTATTGGCTTAGTAGGTTTATTGTCTTACTAGGTATATTGGCTTAGTAGGTTTATTGACTTAGTAGGTATATTGGCTTAGTAGGTTTATTGACTTAGTAGGTTTATTGGCTTAGTAGGTTTATTGACTTAGTAGGTTTATTGGCTTAGTAGGTTTATTGGCTTAGTAGGTTTATTGGCTTACTATTGGCTTACACGGTATATTGGCTTACACGGTATATTAGCTTACTAGGCATATTAGCTTACTTGGAATATTAGCTTACTTGGTATATTAGCTTACATGGTATATTAGCTTACTAGGTATATTAGCTTACACGGTATAATATTAGCTTACTTGGTATATTAGCTTACACGGTATATTGGCTTACTTGGTATATTGGCTTACACGGTATATTAGCTTACACGGTATATTGGCTTACTTGGTATATTGGCTTACTTGGTATATTGGCTTACACGGTATATTGGCTTACTTGGTATATTGGCTTACTAGGTATATTAGCTTACACGGTATATTGGCTTACACGGTATATTGGCTTACTTGGTATATTGGCTTACTTGGTATATTGGCTTACACGGTATATTGGCTTACACGGTATATTGGCTTACTTGGTATATTAGCTTACTTGGTATATTGGCTTACACGGTATATTGGCTTACTTGGTATATTGGCTTACACGGTATATTGGCTTACTTGGTATATTGGCTTACTTGGTATATTGGCTTACTTGGTATATTGGCTTACTTGGTATATTGGCTTACTAGGTATATTAGCTTACTAGGTATACCAGTATAGTAAAAGTATATGCTGGTTAGACAGATTATCATTTCACCTTAGCTTGTTTACTTTGCAGTAATATCTGAAAGAATTATCAATGAATTTACATGAAACTTAGTAGAAAGATTACTAATGTTACAAGGACCAAAGTAAATGTTTATGTGTCTGATGGGATTTTGGTTACATTGTATGGTATGGTGCCAACAAGTCTTGAAGACTATAAACAATGTAGCAGTAATAGAGAGACCTCTTTCTAGAAACAATTTGGACCAGCTGTCCATGATACATCTTGCTTTAGTCTATCAAGAAAACATACATCCATGCATCATGTTGTTGTTTTTTTGGAATCTGATTTTTGGCATTTGTAAACTGTACTCATTTGTTTTTTCCTTCTCATGTTTTATGTACAATTTATGATAGTGTAGTGTATAGTGCCTTGAGATGGATTTTTACATGGAAGGCGTTTTTAAAGAAAGAAATATCATTATTATTATTATCACTTGTCAATAATAAATTGCATGATTTTTAGGTTAGGTAATCGAATCAACTGCAAACTTTTCCATGATTTTATTTGAAAATAGTTCTATGACAAAAATAAACAAATACTAGTGCTACTGGAGGAAATATAGTAGATGTAAAAGTGGAAGTAAAAGAAAAATATTGACATGCACAAGAGTACGGAGGATTATAGTGACACTTGGGATTTTTTTTATTTTATCCAACAAAATTTGTATTTTTATCAAAATTTGTATTTTTTATCCAACAAAATTTGTATTTTTTATCAAAATTTGTATTTTTTATCCAACAAAATTTGTATTTTTTATCCAACAAAATTTGTATTTTTTTATCCAACAAAATTTGTATTTTTTTATCCAACAAAATTTTTATTTTTTATCCAACAAAATTTGTATTTTTTATCCAACAAAATTTGTATTTTTTTATCCAACAAAATTTGTATTTTTTATCCAACAAAATTTGTATTTTTTTATCCAACAAAATTTGTATTTTTTTATCCAACAAAATTTGTATTTTTTTATCCAACAAAATTTGTATTTTTTTATCCAACAAAATTTGTATTTTTTTATCCAACAAAATTTGTATTTTTTATCCAACAAAATTTGTATTTTTTTATCCAACAAAATTTGTATTTTTTATCCAACAAAATTTGTATTTTTTATCAAAATTTGTATTTTTTATCCAACAAAATTTGTATTTTTTTATCCAACAAAATTTGTATTTTTTATCAAAATTTGTATTTTTTATCAAAATTTGTATTTTTTATCCAACAAAATTTGTATTTTTTATCAAAATTTGTATTTTTTAACCAACAAAATTTGTATTTTTTTATCCAACAAAATTTGTATTTAGCAACCAATTGCAACAATGTATCATCCGACACTCGAGCTACAAAAGTGAGCCACCAACGTTCATGTTGGCACATTACATATATATATAAAAGACTGTGTTTTTTAGTTTTGTTTTTAAATTCTATTTTCATTTTGTTATTTTCTATTATCCACAATCTTAGTTTTATTGTGCCATGATGCCCATGGTTCACTAGTACTCCAAATTGCAGAACAATATCGAATTCTCGCTACCTGCAATACAATTCTACACATCACTGTGGAGTCGAATGGAACGAAGTCACGCGACAACACGTTCTAATGTCGACAACTACACTTCCGGTCGGCTATGCTAATACACAGGAACGTTTCTTTCCCATTTTCACTTGTAGACATCTCTTGCAATTTTGCTCTGGAAAGATACTGTACATATTTAAATTTCCCACCTCCATAATTATATGAGCTTAAAACTTGCGTTTATCTTATTTGTTACAAATTAAACTGTTTGGATGAAACATTAACGTGTATTGACATTGGCAACCAGAAGTGTAGGTGTCGACAAATGCAAGGGCGGTCGCGAGACTGCGTTCCATTTGACTCCTTAGCGATGCATAGAATTGTATTGCAGATAGCGAGAATTAAACACAAGTTACATGTTATCTGAAAACATTGAACCTTTATATTGGGTCTGAAGTGTGATTTTAGTGAGAACCAAGAACTCTCGCATTCTTGATTGCTGTGGAAAATCACCTGGTCAAACGAGGCCAACTTCAACTTCAACCAACTGGGTACCAGACATACACTGGGTATATATGTACCAGACATACACTGGGTATATATGTACCACTACCACACATACACTGGGTATATATGTACCAGATATACACTGGGTATATATGTACATGTACCACACATACACTGGGTATATGTGTACAGTACATACACTGGGTACATGTATATAAAATTATGTACTGTACATACGTACACTGGGTATATATATGTACCACACATACACTAGGTATATATGTACTCTACATACACTGGGTATATAAATATTATGTACTCTACGTACAATAGGTATATACACTACCGACAGAAAGTATTGTCGAACTGTGTCGACATCATAATATACATGGGTAAACATATGGAAAGCCACAACTGACTTAAGTGTGCAATTACTATTATTGTATGTGCAAACACTGTGTTATCATGTGCATTCAATAGTTTATTATGTACTTACCTTAAGTTATTATGTGCATACTGTATTATTCAATGTACTGTTACTATTATTGTATGTGCAAACACTATGTTATTATGTGCATTTGATAGTTTATTATGTACAGTTACTATTATTGTATGTGCAAACACTATGTCATTATGTGCATTAAATAGTTTATTATGTACAGTTATTATTATTTTATTGGCTAACGCTATGTTATTAGTAGAAGAATTAGCAGTTAGTATGAAAGACGTCTGTCTACGTTAAATTACAACTTTAAATTATAGAACAGTTCCAAAATCAACTCTGATCAGTACTAACCCTGCTTTTCTTTGAATCAGTCAATTCCTCTAAGTTCTCAGGGAAGATATTATTTTTTATATTTCGTTATATTTGTTGTTCCTCAATTTTCAATGTCAACTTGAGAAAGATTTATTTGTACATCTTTATAAGAGATTTATATTGAATGAAAAATATATTGATTTTAACACTAGTTTATTGACTCCTGTCTTCTTTTTTAAATTGTCTTAATTTACAGAAGCCAAATAGTCCCCTTCAGATATTGACTGTGTCATTGAGATATTGCAACAAAAATCCTGAAATATGTTTTCTTGGGTCAGAAAAGGAAATGAAAACTTTGTGTGCACTTGAATGGGTATAAAGCAGAGCTACATGTATATAGTGCATGTTATAATGATAAGTGCTGGAAAAAAACAGGAATTTATACTTGTATTAAAAACATTTGCGGCGCCTATGGCGGCGCCCCGCCAAAGAATACATGAGAATATAAGGTTTCCAAATTTGCTTATTTCTGGTGCATTGACAATTTTTTTTTCACTTCTGTCTGTTATGACAATTTTTTTTTCAAGCCATTACAGGATCAAATTTTTTTTTCTGGTTCACCTGGAAACAAATTTTTTTTCTTCTCAAAATCCTCCATACAGACATCCTCCATATAGTAACTGTACATAATAAACTATTAAATGCACATAACATAGCGTTTGCACATACAATAATAGTAACTGTACATAATAAACTATTAAATGCACATAATAACATAGCGTTTGCACATACAATAATAGTAACTGTACATAATAAACTATTAAATGCACATAACATAGTGTTTGCACATACAATAATAGTAACTGTACATAATAAACTATTAAATGCACATAATAACATAGTGTTTGCACATACAATAATAGTAACTGTACATAATAAACTATTAAATGCACATAATAACATAGTGTTAGCGCATATAATAATAGTAACTGTACATAATAAACTATTTAATGCACATAATAACATAGTGTTAGCGCATATAATAATAGTAACTGTACATATAATAATACAGTATGCACATAATAACTTAAGGTAAGTACATAATAAACTATTGAATGCACATGATAACACAGTATTTGCACATACAATAATAGTAATTGCACACTTAAGTCAGTTGTGGCTTTCCATATAAACATGTTCACTGATGTATAAACACAGAATGAAAGCATTTTGAAAAAAGTTTGACACCTTTAACCCAATTTGTATCAATTTTCTTTTGACTAGATTGTATTATTCAATCTTATTTGAGTGTCATTTCGAATGCAGGTAATGTTCCATTGTTAAGATATATGACGTTCCTCTCATTTGCATATCATTTGCATATATTATCATCTGATATTACTCATTTAAATACTTGATTGACAGGCTTTCAATTGATAGTCATTCAGAAGTAATTCTTGTTCTATTGGATTTGAGTGCTGCGTTTGATACCATTGACCATGACATTCCATTAAATAGGCTTGAGACTCATTTTGGCATCAAAGGACTAGCATTGAATTGGTTTGCATCATACTTAAAGGGAAGGACTCAGAGTGTTATGGTAAACGGCATATCTTCAGAACCATGTGACCTTTTATATGGAGTTATACAAGGCAGTGTGCTGGGGCCAATACTATTCACACTGTATTGTGCCCCCCTTGAAGATATCATGAAAAAACACTCGGTCAACTTCATGATGTACGCTGACGATACGGAAGTATATGTAACCTGCAAGCAAGCTGAGTACTCAAAATTACAGATCGAAACCTGCGTAGATGAGATCTGTGAATGGATGGCCTTGAATAAACTTGTTTTAAATGACAATAAAACTGAATTAATTCATTTTCATTCGAATTTCAGATCTCATAGACCTTTATCCGGACTCCATGTTGGAACAGAGCAAATTCCATTTTCACCCTTTGTAAGAAATCTTGAGTTTTATTTTGACAGTGTTGCTTTAGCCCATAACCAAGTTACTCAAGTCTGCAAGTCAGTCTCGTTCGCTTTACATCGCATTGGTCGAATCCGGAATGTCTTAGATAGCAAAACTACCGAACGATTAATTCACGCCTTCATAACATCACGTCTGGACTATTGTAACAGCTTGTACATTAATCTCCCTGACTATTTCATCAACCGGCTACAATGCATACGGAACTCAGCTGCCCGGTTGGTCACTTGCACTTGGAAATTTGAACACATAATGCCTGTCCTTGAAGAGTTACACTGGCTCCCTGTCATCCAACGAATTGATTTTAAGGTTCTCATGCTCACATATATAAATGTCTCCACGCTCAAGCACCAACTTATCTGTGAGATATTCTCACTGTCACCAAGCCAGGAAGACTAACACGTTCTGCAATTGCGACAAAACTTGTCGAACCTCGTTAAAACCAGGAGCATTATGGAAAGCGGGCTTTTTTGATAGCTGCTCCTAGATTGTGGAATTCCCTTGACCCTACTCTTCGCAATGCACCTTCTCTGTCTACTTTTAAAACAAACCTAAAAACGCACCTATTTCGGAAAGCAGACTTTTCCATTGGGGCACAGTGAAAGTTTCTTTGTTTGTTTCATAGAATATTGCAGTTTTGTGTAATTTCAAATTTTTAGACTTTAAGTTTTATTTTTAGACTTTAAGTTTTATTTATTGGGTTACACAATTTGTCAATTTTAATCAAATGTCTAATTTTAAATGAATGTGAACGAGTATTTAGTGATTTTTACAAATGTAATGTTTTTTTATATTTTATTTTTTATACAGTGTTTGTGTGAAGCGCATTGAGATTTTATTTGATTATGTAATGCGCTATAAAAGAAATAAATATTATTATTATTATTATTATTGAACATGTTTACCCATGTATATTACTATGTCGGCATGGTAAGACAATACTTTCTGCCGGTAAGGTATATACCACACATACAAAATGTACACTGGGTATATATGTACCACACATACACTGGGTATATATGTACCACACATACACTGGGTATATATGTACCACACATACACTGGGTATATATGTACCACACATACACTGGGTATATATGTACCACACATACACTGGGTATATATGTACCACACATACACTGGGTATATATGTACCACACATACACTGGGTATATATGTACCACACATACACTGGGTATATATGTACCACACATACACTGAGTATATATGTACATGTACCACACATACACTGGGTATATATGTACCACACATACACTGGGTATATATGTACCACACATACACTGGGTATATATGTACCACACATACACTGGGTATATATGTACCACACATACACTGGGTATATATGTACCACACATACACTGAGTATATATGTACATGTACCACACATACACTGGGTATATATGTACCACACATACACTGGGTATATATGTACCACACATACACTGGGTATATATGTACATTGTATAGTACATGCACTGTACACATAGTATAGCTACTTGTACAATATGACAGTGTTGGCTGCAAGGACTGATGATCATTCATTCACATGTTAACATAATTGTTTTTATTTGAAACTAGTAGAAGTGAAAACAATAATGTTAGAGAAATGAGTCTATGTATGTAATGCTTCAAATTCACTACTACAAATAATTCTAATAATCAAGTCTTGGAAGTGTCTTGATTAGTTAAAGACAACAAACCATCTATCATAGGTGTAGGTGTCTCTTTCTCATGTTCTACATTAAAGTGATCATACGGATGAGGATTGCAGATTTATTTTGGATTTTTAATTTCCAAAACAATTTTATCATGGCTTCCTACTTAAAAAATTAATGTAAAACAACATATACAACATATACCAAGTCTGTGTTTGTAACTCAATGTAAAACAACATATACCAAGTCTGTGTTTATAACTCAATGTAAAACAACATATACCAAGTCTGTGTTTGTAACTCAATGTAAAACAACATATACCAAGTCTGTGTTTGTAACTCAATGTAAAACAACATATACCAAGTCAATGTTTGTAACTCAATGTAAAACAACATATGCCAAGTCTGTGTTTGTAACTCAATGTAAAACAACATATACCAAGTCTGTGTTTGTAACTCAATGTAAAACAACATATACCAAGTCTGTGTTTGTAACTCAATGTAAAACAACATATACCAAGTCTGTGTTTGTAACTCAATGTAAAACAACATATACCAAGTCAATGTTTGTAACTCAATGTAAAACAAACATATACCAAGTCTATGTTTGTAACTCAATGTAAAACAACATATATCAAGTCTGTGTTTGTAACTCAATGTAAAACAAACATATACCAAGTCTATGTTTGTAACTCAGTGTAAAACAACATATACCAAGTCTGTGTTTGTAACTCAATGTAAAACAACATATACCAAGTCTGTGTTTGTAACTCAATGTAAAACATATACCAAGTCTGTGTTTGTAACTCAATGTAAAACAACATATACCAAGTCTGTGTTTGTAACTCAGTGTAAAACAACATATACCAAGTCTGTGTTTGTAACTCAGTGTAAAACAACATATATCAAGTCTGTGTTTGTAACTCAGTGTAAAACAACATATACCAAGTCTGTGTTTGTAACTCAATGTAAAACAACATATACCAAGTCTGTGTTTGTAACTCAATGTAAAACAACATATACCAAGTCTGTGTTTGTAACTCAGTGTAAAACAACATATACCAAGTCTGTGTTTGTAACTCAGTGTAAAACAACATATACCAAGTCTGTGTTTGTAACTCAATGTAAAACAACATATACCAAGTCTATGTTTGTAACTCAGTGTAAAACAACATATACCAAGTCTGTGTTTGTAACTCAGTGTAAAACAACATATACCAAGTCTGTGTTTGTAACTCAATGTAAAACAACATATATCAAGTCTGTGTTTGTAACTCAATGTAAAACAACATATACCAAGTCTGTGTTTGTAACTCAATGTAAAACAACATATACCAAGTCTGTGTTTGTAACTCAATGTAAAACAACATATACCAAGTCTGTGTTTGTAACTCAGTGTAAAACAACATATACCAAGTCTATGTTTGTAACTCAATGTAAAACAACATATACCAAGTCTGTGTTTGTAACTCAATGTAAAACAACATATACCAAGTCTGTGTTTGTAACTCAATGTAAAACAACATATACCAAGTCTGTGTTTGTAACTCAGTAAATTACACAAGGATATTCAATGTAAAATGTACTTTACAAATTTTTCACACATTTTTTAGCTTTTTGCAATGAATTGGGTTACAAACAAGGACTTGGTGTGTGTTGTTTTACATTAATTTGTCAAGTAGGAAGCCATAAAAATACAAAATAAATAATCAATCCTCATCCATATGGCCACTTCTTATCTCTGATATCAGGAGTACCATACTCTTTCCTTACCTTTCCTTTCCGACAAAATTCTTTAATTTGCTTAACAGTGGTTGTAGCCATGTCATATCATGTTTTCACAAAGATCTTCCTAATTCATGTACACTTATCTCGAAGGTTCTCTGAAATAAACAAAATTTGATTTGAATGAGAGCAGTATAACAAGTGAATGAAATGTGTATGTATCGTTAGAATCTACACATTAAATACAACTAGGTGTCTTTGGTTTTGTAGCTGGTATGCGTTATACTGTCAAGTATTTTATTTATTTACTTTATTCACTTATTCAAAAGACAGGCAGACCACACAGGTGAACATTTAAAAAACAAATATACATAGAAATACAAGACCCTATAAAGACCCATCAACCCTATATCTCTAACCCTATAAAGACCCATGGACCCTATATCTCTAACCCTATAAAGACCCATCAACCCTATATCTCTAACCCTATAAAGACCCATCAACCCTATATCTCTAACCCTATAAAGACCCATCAACCCTAAATCTCTAACCCTATAAAGACCCATCAACCCTATATCTCTAACCCTATAAAGACCCATCAACTCTATATCTCTAACCCTATAAAGACCCATCAACTCTATATCTCTAACCCTATAAAGACCCATCAACCCTATATCTCTAACCCTATAAAGACCCATCAACCCTATATCTCTAACCCTATAGACACCCATCAACCCTATATCTCTAACCCTATAAAGACCCATCAACCCTATATCTCTAACCCCATAAAGACCCATCAACCCTATATCTCTAACCCTATAAAGACCCATGGACCCTATATCTCTAACCCTATAAAGACCCATCAACCCTATATCTCTAACCCTATAAAGACCCATCAACCCTATATCTCTAACCCTATAAACACCCATCAACCCTATATTTATAGGGGTTGTCGGTGGCCGAGCGGTTAGCTCGTACGCCTCTTACCTCTGCAGTCTGGGTTCGAACCCGCCTGGTGTCGGCTGGGTTTGATTTAAAATTTAACCAGGTCTGTATGTAAGAAGGGTGATGCTCAGTTTGACCCTGCCGAACAACGCAGGTTTTCCCCGGGTACTCCGGTTTCCTCCTGCTTCTTCAACACTAGGGCACTAGGGCGCTGCTCTTGCGGCGACCATTCAAAACAAATTTCCGAATTTATTTGGACGAATAAAGATTATTATTATTATTATTATCTCTAACCCCATAAAGACCCATCAACCCTATATCTCTAACCCCATAAAGACCCATCAACCCTATATCTCTAACCCTATAGACACCCATCAACTCTATATCTCTAACCCCATAAAGACCCATCAACCCTATATCTCTAACCCTATAAACACCCATCAACTCTATATCTCTAACCCTATAAAGACCCATGGATCCTATATCTCTAACCCTATAAAGACCCATGGACCCTATATCTCTAACCCTATAAAGACCCATGGACCCTATATCTCTAACCCCATAAAGACCCATCAACCCTAAATCTCTAACCCTATAAAGACCCATCAACCCTATATCTCTAACCCTATAAAGACCCATCAACTCTATATCTCTAACCCTATAAAGACCCATCAACCCTATATCTCTAACCCCATAAAGACCCATCAACTCTATATCTCTAACCCCATAAAGACCCATCAACTCTATATCTCTAACCCTATAAAGACCCATCAACCCTATATCTCTAACCCTATAAAGACCCATCAACTCTATATCTCTAACCCTATAAAGACCCATGGACCCTATATCTCTAACCCTATAAAGACCCATCAACCCTATATCTCTAACCCCATAAAGACCCATGGACCCAATATCTCTAACCCTATAAAGACCCATCAACTCTATATCTCTAACCCTATAAAGACCCATCAACCCTATATCTCTAACCCTATAAACACCCATCAACTCTATATCTCTAACCCTATAAAGACCCATCAACCCTATATCTCTAACCCTATAAAGACCCATGGACCCTATATCTCTAACCCCATAAAGACCCATCAACCCTATATCTCTAACCCTATAAAGACCCATCAACCCTATATCTCTAACCCTATAAAGACCCATCAACCCTATATCTCTAACCCTATAAAGACCCATGGACCCTATATCTCTAACCCCATAAAGACCCATCAACCCTATATCTCTAACCCTATAAAGACCCATCAACCCTATATCTCTAACCCTATAAAGACCCATCAACTCTATATCTCTAACCCTATAAAGACCCATGGACCCTATATCTCTAACCCTATAAAGACCCATCAACCCTATATCTCTAACCCCATAAAGACCCATGGACCCAATATCTCTAACCCTATAAAGACCCATCAACTCTATATCTCTAACCCTATAAAGACCCATCAACCCTATATCTCTAACCCTATAAAGACCCATCAACTCTATATCTCTAACCCTATAAAGACCCATGGACCCTATATCTCTAACCCTATAAAGACCCATCAACCCTATATCTCTAACCCTATAAAGACCCATGGACCCTATATCTCTAACCCCATAAAGACCCATCAACCCTATATCTCTAACCCTATAAAGACCCATGGACCCTATATCTCTAACCCTATAAAGACCCATCAACTCTATATCTCTAACCCTATAAAGACCCATGGACCCTATATCTCTAACCCTATAAAGACCCATGGACCCTATATCTCTAACCCTATAAAGACCCATCAACTCTATATCTCTAACCCTATAAAGACCCATCAACCCTATATCTCTAACCCTATAAAGACCCATGGACCCTATATCTCTAACCCTATAAAGACCCATCAACTCTATATCTCTAACCCTATAAAGACCCATGGACCCTATATCTCTAACCCTATAAACACCCATGGACCCTATATCTCTAACCCTATAAAGACCCATCAACTCTATATCTCTAACCCTATAAAGACCCATGGACCCTATATCTCTAACCCTATAAAGACCTATCAACCCTATATCTCTAACCCTATAAAGACCCATCAACCCTATATCTCTAACCCTATAAAGACCCATCAACCCTATATCTCTAACCCTATAAAGACCCATCAACCCTATATCTCTAACCCTATAAAGACCCATCAACTCTATATCTCTAACCCTATAAAGACCCATGGACCCTATATCTCTAACCCTATAAAGACCCATCAACCCTATATCTCTAACCCTATAAAGACCCATCAACCCTATATCTCTAACCCTATAAAGACCCATGGACCCTATATCTCTAACCCTATAAAGAAAGATCTTAAGATTTGATGAAGGATAGTACTAGACTAACCAACTCATTCAAGTCCACATAATATTAAATTTAGTCCTACAAATAAAATACAAAATAATAATAATAATGTTGGTTTCTTATATAGCGCTTTCCCACTCCGTGCTCAAAGCGCTTTACAATTATTACCCCTGGCTCGGATCAGAATGGCACAACGGCCCTTTAGTCTTCCTCAACTCCCCGGGGAGCATACAATCCATGTATGGATGTCTACAGCTATAATAAGGTTTGTTGAGTCATATCACATAGGTCATGCGACATCATTAGGTCATGTGACATCATTAGGTCATGTGACGTCATCACAGCTGATTTAATAATCAACATCAGTGCCTGTTACACTATGGTACAATAAACTATAAATCATATTCTTAAAGAGACATGGTCTGCAACGGCTAAGTAGTTTTTGTCATTTTTGTTTTATATTTTACCCTTCACTCCCACTATTTACTACTGTCATATTGTATTACAGTGCATTGCTAATCATGCCACATGAATAAATTACCACCAATGACGTTGTAGCACAACTGTACAGTTGGTATGTAGGTATAGGTGTTCATTTGCCGAATGACTAACCAGTTGTCTATCCAACCTGCTTTTTATCTTTGCAAAATATGCGATCATTTGGCTTTTGCCATGGGCATGGTCATGTTGCTAGACATATCTGCATACATTTTTTGAATGTTTCTTCATTTGATTATTAATCCCTGTTGTTATCTTTCTGAAATACACACCGTTTGGCTGTTGCTATGGGCATGGTCATGGTTGCAAGGGGTATTTGCATATTTTTTTAGAATGTTTACTCACTTGCCTATGATGTGATTTGATCAAAATATACTGCCATTTGCTTGTTGCTAAGGCCAACGGTGTCAAAATATTTTGAAGAAAATATCCAGAATAACACTTTCAGAAACATCTCACCAAGTTTCAGTCTCACTGACCAAGTACTTTTTGAGATATAAGTTTCTGACCAAAATTCACATTTTTACACCTAATTTGCATATCACTGATGAGATTATTATATCATTTATGGTTAATATTTCTTCATCTATACATCCCCAGATGAATCTCATTAAATTCCATCCCAATCTGCTTAGTAGTTTTAGAATTACAATGTAAAGATTTTGGACCAAAAAGACACATTTTTAGCCCTAATTTGCATATCACTGATGGGATCATCATGCCATGAATAATTTTCTATCTAAACACCGCTAAGAATGTTCCAACCAAATTTCAGATTAATCTGCCTAATAGTTTTTGAGTTTAAGTTTTTTGACCAAAAATCACATTTTTTTACCCAAAGCACACACCAGTGGTATGATCATTTTGATTTGAACAATTTCCCAACTAGACACCAAGGTAATACACCCACCAAACATCATGGCAATCGGTCTGGCAGATTTTGACTTTAAGTTGTTTACACACACACACACACACACACACACACACACACACACACACACACACACACACACACACACACACACACACACACACACACACACACACACACACACACACAGACAGACAGACAGACAAAGCACCATGCCTACATGTATAGCACTACTGAACCTTATCAGTTCAGTTGTGCTAAAAATGATGTCATTTATACTTATACATTATATAGTATCACAGCAGTTTATACAAACAGTAGAAGTTTTGCAATGATATAGTACATCATATAGGAACTAGGCTACTAAACATTCAACAAGTGACACTCGTATAGGAATTAGACTAAGTGTAATATTTATAATACATCGTATAGGAACTAGACTAAGTGTAGTAAATATAACACATTGTATAGGAACTAGACTAAGTGTAGTAAATATAACACATCATATAGGAACTAGACTAAGTGTAGTAATTATAACATATTGTATAGGAAGTAGACTAAGTGTAGTAATTATAACATATTGTATAGGAACTAGACTAAGTGTAGTAATTATAACACATCGTATAGGAACTAGACTAAGTGTAGTAAATATAACACATTGTATAGGAACTATACTAAGTGTAGTAATTATAACATATTGTATAGGAACTAGACTAAGTGTAGTAATTATAACATATTGTATAGGAACTAGACTAAGTGTAGTAATTATAACACATTATATAGGAACTAGACTAAGTGTAGTAATTATAACACATTGTATAGGAACTAGACTAAGTGTAGTAATTATAACACATTGTATAGGAACTAGACTAAGTGTAGTAATTATAACATATTGTATAGGAACTAGACTAAGTGTAGTAATTATAACACATCATATAGGAACTAGACTAAGTGTAGTAAATATAACACATCGTATAGGAACTAGACTAAGTGTAGTAATTATAACACATCGTATAGGAACTAGACTAAGTGTAGTAATTATAACACATCATATAGGAACTAGACTAAGTGTAGTAATTATAACACATCATATAGGAACTAGACTAAGTGTAGGAATTATAACACATCGTATAGGAACTAGACTAAGTGTAGGAATTATAACACATCGTATAGGAACTAGACTAAGTGTAGTAAATATAACACATTGTATAGGAACAAGACTAAGTGCAGTAATTATAATACATCGTATAGGAACTAGACTAAGTGTAGTAATTATAACACATTGTATAGGAACAAGACTAAGTGCAGTAATTATAACACATCATATAGGAACTAGACTAAGTGTAGTAAATATAACATATTGTATAGGAACTAGACTAAGTGTAGTAATTATAACACATCATATAGGAACTAGACTAAGTGTAGTAAATATAACACATCATATAGGAACTAGACTAAGTGTAGTAATTATAACATATTGTATAGGAACTAGACTAAGTGTAGTAATTATAACACATTGTATAGGAACTAGACTAAGTGTAGTAATTATAACACATCGTATAGGAACTAGACTAAGTGTAGTAATTATAACACATCATATAGGAACTAGACTAAGTGTAGGAATTATAACACATCGTATAGGAACTAGACTAAGTGTAGTAATTATAACACATTGTATAGGAACTAGACTAAGTGTAGTAATTATAACACATTGTATAGGAACTAGACTAAGTGTAGGAATTATAACACATCATATAGGAACTAGACTAAGTGTAGTAATTATAACACATCGTATAGGAACTAGACTAAGTGTAGTAATTATAACACATCGTATAGGAACTAGACTAAGTGTAGTAATTATAACATATCGTATAGGAACTAGACTAAGTGTAGTAATTATAACACATCGTATAGGAACTAGACTAAGTGTAGTAATTTTAACATATCGTATAGGAACTAGACTAAGTGTAGGAATTATAACACATCATATAGGAACTAGACTAAGTGTAGGAATTATAACACATCGTATAGGAACTAGACTAAGTGTAGGAATTATAACACATCGAACTAGACTGAGTGTGTTTCATATATTAGTTCAATCTTCAGACCACTATGCATTTCCTCAGATATAGTTATGTTACTCATCTACATAAAAATGCACTAATTTAAAAACTTTATATTTGAGTTCCTGTTTACATGTACATATTGTTGAGTTAAAAATGTAGTGTCTTAAGTTTTAGTTTCTGTGTGTAAGACTAACGTGTAGAAATATTCTAGTCTACATTTGTATATGACTTTGTTACGATAACATAATTCCAGTGCCTTTTTTGATAGTTATATAATATTTTATATGGATTCTAAATGGAAGGTTTGCGACAACCAGATAAACTAATGTAAGTTGTATCACTCAATGACTCAATTATATGATT